>NC_069502.1:1114690566-1114725566 GCF_027579735.1 Bombina bombina | reverse complement strand
TAGGCAATCCCCACTATTATTATACAATTACAATGTTAGTTCTGAAATACTGTGCTGTACATCAGTGTTTTTCAACCAGTGTGCCGTGAGAGATCCTCAGGTGTGCCGCGGCAGACTGACAACAGTGCGGGGGTGTTTGTGAATGAATGTCAATATGTCATGTATAGTTTGTAGGAGGCATGGCATGACATCACAGTACAGTGTGTAGATTATATATATATATATATATATATATATATATATATATATACATACTGTGTATATATATATATATATATATATATATATATATATATCTCCTGTATTAGGCTACAATGTGTGATTTTGTAAAATGTTGGGATGGTGGTGTGCCACAGGATTTTTTAATGTAAAAAAGTGTGCCACGGCAAAAAAAAGGTTGCAAATCACTGCTGTACATCAATATGTATAAGAGGGGTGGTGCTCTGCACAAGTTAAATTACTGCGCAGTATCAGAGGACGCTCTTTTAATTCAGTGTGCAATGTTGAGACTTGCCTATGGCTTACCCTATAAATAGATCTAAACTAGCTCTTACAATAACAGCGGTGGGTCAAGATTAATTTAGTGTCACAATACTACCAGGCAGCCTCCTATATAGACAGTGCCAGCATAGCAGCATATTACCTAGTTAACATAGTGAAGATCTTAGGAGCGGTAGCTACAAAATATACAGTATATTATATGAAATGAAGTAAAGTTTCCGCAACTGCAATATGTGCGTTGGGTAACTATTTCACTTGTATTACTTAAAAGCTAAGCTGGGCTTGTTATTCGCATGCATGTTTATGCTATAAATTCAAGCTGCAGGTGTATATATCTATACGATACTCCCCCCTTATACTATGAATGTAGCAGTTAATGATTAGAACTGTGATTATCATTAAACAAGTTGCAAGATGTGCACTTGCGTAATTTAAGTTATCAAATCAAATCTACGATATGTATGCTTGATAATCATAATTTTAACCCTACCCTATACGATAATCATTCAAGATGTTTTTATACAAACTTTACCACAATCTCTTATGAATGGCTAAAATATGGTAATATAGCATAACCACAACTTGTGCAAGACTGTCTATCTACAGCTTGGCAACTAAGTTGCATTGTTTAGGAACTACATTTAATACATCAAGCAATACAATTGCACTAATAGAAATTAGGTTGTGTGAGATTTAAATGTGTGAAACCCAGTGAGCCGTGTGCAACAGCAGAGAGGCTCTAAGTTACAAACATGCAAACTTATAGTACTATAACCCTACTTTAGGGTGAACAACACAGAGATTATAAGGAACCTCATGGACGATAATTAAGTATTATTTCTTCGGTCTCACGCATAAAGGCCACAAATACACGTGTACAAGCATAGCATAACCTTATCCAATCGACCTAAACCTAATCTATTTTTGATGCTATAATACTTTGATATTTGTTAAAACTCTATAAAAAGAGATCACTGTGATTTACAACTAATATATTTGAACGCTATAACAGCATTTGGGTAATACTGCTTCAAACGGAGTATATGTTACACTAGTCGAGTATATCCTGTATTTACCAGTAGTAGGTATTGGGGGACTTAGACAATCTAAGTAACTTGATCTTTTGCCATTTAAACCACTGAGGGTACTAAGCTCATATACATATTTATTGGCAGGTGGTGACAACAAACATTATATGTTAAAGTCAGTGGTACACTAACAATTGTGATCACCACACCATTTTGTTATATGGAAGAATCTCACATTGCGGTTTTTAACTCTGTATTTGTCTACGCTTACTATTTTAAGTTAATCTAATAAAAGTTATATTTTATTTTCATAACTGGTATTTTCTCGCCATTTAGTCTGGGCATAGAATGCTGGAACTGCATCCTTGTAGTGGAACTCTCTTGCTCCACAATTTTTCCAATAAATAAATTTATATATAAAAGATATCTTCCCCTTTTAATTGTGAAGGACTGGTATCATTTTATTCTAACTATTATTTTAGAGCACATTAAAAGGCTTCATTCAGAGTGTGGTTTTATAATTACTCAGACTTCTAACATACATTCATTATAAATTGTAGGGTATACCATTAAACATAATTCATTTTGTGATGACCTTTTACGATAGTTTTTATTGGTGTGATGTAGAATTAAAGTTCTCAGACATGGCCATAATGTTTTTGAAAGTCTTTGAAATTTGGATATTTGAATTTTAAGTATTAGAATGAAATTGGAAATTAAAGTCACCTCAAAGGACAATTATCCCTTCATCAAAAATTCTAAATAAAAATTCTACAACTGTTTTGCCATAGAATAAGCCATACACACAAAGGGAGCAGCCTTGCTGGTATGGAGAAATATCTTGTAAAATCTTTGGGGGCTTTTTTTGGACATTATATTGCAAATCGTGTGTCTTTTCTTCACATCCAGAACCCATCATAGCTAGATAAATAGCTCTCAAGCTAAACTGTTTTTGACGGATTTCACAATGCTGAGATGTTTTAGACAATCTCACCAGAGTGGAGAACCTACGATCACCATGCCCTCTGTGTTCAGGATTTAAATGGGAGAGAATTGCTTTTTGGAATGCTGAATGATTTTCCTAGAAATGTGGGAGCTATACGAAAGAGAGAAGTAATTTTTTTAGATTATTTGCAGAAGTATTGGGTCTCTTGTAAAAGAAGCATATCAGCTTTTGTTTGCAGAAATCTGCTCTGGCCATACAGCTTTCATTTGAGATGTTGAACCTGTTAACAACCTGCTAACTCAAAACATCCGCATAAAATACTTAATTCAAAAACTCTGCAACGCACATTATTAATTTTGCCTGCTATTCCTGTAATTTAAAAAACTGTAGCGTACATGGGAGGCCTGCTGTCTCCAAGGTAACCAGACGCACTAATCCCCAGTCACCATACAATTACTGATGGTTTCACTTTAAATATGTACACATTTAGCCTAACCTTTTTCCTTCAACAAACAATTTGAATATGTTTAATTGTTCTTTCAAAAGTATGATAGTGTTTTATTTATTTAAAGGGACATTATTCTTTTCTTTTTGTTTTAATTCTGTTTTATTAGTGAGAAAGCAAAAAAAAAACAGCCAATAAAGCAAACAACCATAGTATGGCAACATATGAATACAGTCCTTTGTATTGAAAAGATACACAGTATGATGTCTCATACCATGATACAAGTGTCATAAGCTTATAGAATGATAAGTAACAGCTACAAATTTACTTTACAAAAGAATTGTACATTTTCTGTCTATTCTGGAAACTTTTGTTGGTAACCATATATAGATATTCTGCAACGATAAAGATGACTAACTCATTTGTTTTAACCGATTATATTAAACACAATTTAACAAGTACACATAGGTATTTTGAAAAGTTAAAGAGACATGAAACCCAAATTTTTCTTTCATGATTCAGAAAGAGCATACATTTCTAAACAACTTTCCAGTTTATTTCTATTAACACTTTTACTTCATTCTCTTAGTATCCTTTCTTTAACGAGCAGCAATGCACTAAAGGGAGCTAGCATAACACATTGGTAAGCCAATGACATGAGGCATATATGTGCAGCCACCAATCGGCAACTAACTCCCAGCTCCTGAGCCTACCTAGGTATACTTTTCAACAAAGGATAGCAAGAGAATGAAGACATTTAGATAATAGAAGTAAATTGGGAAGTTGTTTAAAATTGCTGCTCTATCTGAATCACAAAAGAAAATGTTTGCATTTCATATACCTTATTAATGCAGTCAATCATTATTCTTTACTCTATTTTCCCTTTCCCTCTCCTCTTTATTATTAAGACCCCCTTCTTTGATCCATTTAGGAGTCTCAAACCTGGAGAAAAAAGAAAAAAAATCTTAATAGGGAGATAAAATAACGTCTGACTGTAGGAAAGGGTGTGAGTAATATGTTTATGAATATTTACATCTAATGTTATTAAATACATTTTCCATTTTTTAACAAAAGGAACCTAAACGTTTGTTTATGTCCATTCTAGTATCTACTTGTTCAATTGCTGATTGTTTGAGTAGTTTTTATTTAATACTAGAGATAGAGAAGTGATGGCACTACTATAAAAATAATTGAAAGAGGGATAGGGTCTTAATATCTATTGGCCTTATATACAATATTCAAGTGGCCCTAAGGTGCTGTGTATTTACAAAAACAGCCAAAGAATAGCTGTAAGAAAGAATACACTTCAAGCACTCACATCCCCCATAGGTAATTGTGGGAAGGGTTTACGTCATCAAAAAATTATTATTTAAAAATTAATACTTTATTAGTAGGGTGACCATATTGTCGCTTTAAAAAGGGACACATGAAAAATACATATGTCAGGGCTGTTTAAAGAAATGTTTTGTATAAGAACATGTATTTTTCATATGTGTCCCTTTTTAAAGCGGCAATATGGTCCCCCTATTTATTAGATACAGTTAAAACATGGGTAGTTTAAAAACAACTAGAGATGGATGGTAGGGCTAAGTAGTCAAATAATCTCCTGGGTTATTTCACACCAACAAATAAATGAAGTTAGATATTTAGATTATGTGTAATGTGAGGTAAACACTTATTAGACCAAATATAAGGTTACCCACATTGGAGTGGAGGTATCAACTGTATATGTGTGAAAACCAAAGATCCGAAAAAAAGCTTGATGTAGACTGTAAATGCTATAGTAGCTTTATATTCTAAACTTGAAATTTCATTCAATTTACAGCATTTGAATCTACATATAGTTAGGCTATCGGTCTATTACCCTAAGCAGCCAGTTACAGTGTTAATAGGACCATTCATCCCATCAGTGGTCTAGACAATTGTTAGGGCTTCTGATGATATCTGTACTGTCATGTTACTGAATTCTCAGATCAGTTAGGTTATCTATCTGGGGTACGACCCCACATTGGCGTGTATCAACCATATTTTTATATTGTTGCGACTGTTACCCTCATAGTCCTGTTGCGAGTATAATTGTTGATTCTCACACTCTACCAAGAACCTACTAATAGTGACTTTGAGGGTAATTTTTTTGTGTGGGTGGCAGAACACATGTGATTGCTGAACATTAGCTGATGAACGGTCTACTATGATCATTAGCACTATGTTGGAGTTTTGTATTACCACATTAGTATTGGAGTAGCAATAGTTAATGTTTACACAATTGAACACTTGTGATTGGTTTTTGTTATAACCAATGAAAGTTTTTCGTTAGCTTTTAAATAGACAGCACTGGTGTACTCATTTAGCTATGATTACGGTGCCATAACGAAACATGTCAGCTTGAGTACACAGTGCTCATTTTTGTGTGTGCTGGACCCTCCATTGGGTTAACTTTTATCCTTTTGGAATTTAATAAAGACTGTTTTTAGTGACCTCAGGATCTACGTTTTTCTTTTAAACTATCTATTGGCCAGGATCAGCCCTTATCTCTCCCTGCAGGAGGATTTCTTTCCCTGCTGAATCTAACTTGCAGCGTCAAGGGGCCGGCGCCTGAACAACAAAGAGGTGATTGGCCTCTAAAGGATCACGTGCAAGGATCATCGTATTCACTATGTCACTGAGTGTTTGCAGTGATACACGCTGAACTCAGAGGAGCTGTTTGCTGAGCTGCACATGGACGGTACACATAGTGTTTGGATACCGGTATACCGAGCAAAAGGTACAGCTGTCATGGTAGCACGAAAACGGTGAGTGGGAACAGCCACAGGCTGTTTGAGGCAGCAGTCCTCAGAGTTATACTACTACCATAATATCGTTGGCATACTATTGTTTCTAGTACCTTATTGCCCTACCTGAGTTTATGTGCTCTGCTTTGCTCCTTTTTGCCTATAAGTGTTTGGATTACACTGGGAACGTCTAGTGCATTATCTCAAAGTGGGACTTTGGAGAGACTTGCTTTATACACACACACATTTTTTTAAAAAAAATCATGTTAGTGGTCCACGGGATTCAAAATTGTGAGTTTAGTGGTCCCTGAGGTCTGAAAGATTGGCGACCCCTGGTCTAGACTATTAAAAACGAAGGGTCCCATTTGCCCTTTCTCCTGACATGTTTCGCCGGTTCTCCTGCTTTTTCGAAGGCCGTTTTTATTTAAAACATGAAATAGTAGCTGTTTTACGCTTCACCCAATTTTCCAAAATACATCTGCGATCTATTAGGATGCAAAAAGTTATTATAGAATGAGACTTGATTGGGAGAGGGTCCTAGTCCAGGAATAAAATACGAAAAGCATCAAGTTTATTATTCATTTTTAATGTATGCATCAGAAATAATTAACAGCACCACAAAAGATATACCTGCATTAACATTTAAAACCATTTAAATTGCAACTTTATTAGTAGACTATACATTGTTTTTCTGACTGGGACACAACTCTTAAAACTCTCTTGAATCTTTATTTACTTTCTTTGCTGTGTCCAATTAAAGGGACAGTCTACACCAAAATTATTAATGTTTAAAAAGACAGATAATGCCTTTACTACCCATTCCCCAGCTTTGCACAACCAACACTGTTATTTTAGTTGAAATAATTTTTATTTACTCCACTCCATTTCCACATTTCTTAGAACATATACATACATTTCACATCTGAAACACATCAGATAACATAACATGACAATCATTTGACATGAGCACACCCGGCTCTAGAGTTTTCTCTTTATTTAGAGTTCGTGTACCTCACTCTTTGTTTGCTCTCATGGAGAGTTTGGCAAATGGATGCATTTTTCTTCTTTTCTCCAAGATTATATTCTTGAACTAGAAGTCTTCGTATTGATCTGTGGAGTTATTTTCCGTAGTAAATCCTCCCCCTTTTATTTCTCCTTTGTAATCTTTTTTAGAATACTGTTCTTAATGAGGGATCGGGTAATATGGGGGGTATTTTTCCTTACATTTTCAACATAAACTGTCAACAACTTTCAATACAAACATGTTAAACCAACAAATCAGAAATATAAAAGTTTTTTTTTCATAGAGTTATATTCTGTCACTACACACTTTATCTTCACAATATCTAAAGATTATTTGCTCATCTGGGGTAACACCTACCCAAGTCCCCCTCATTGTCCACCGTCAGCCAATTCCCTTTACTTTTTACCTCTAAAAAGGATATACCTTCTCATCTCTTTTCATTTTATACCTCTTCTTCCTATTATAAGGTGTCACTCTTTATTATTTTCCATTATCCAATAGAACCAGACCTTTTGAAACCAAGGTTCTATATCTAATACCCTTGCTGCTGATTCATACAACAAGTATGTCATCTGGATTCTGATCAGGACCTCTGTCCATGATGGTATTTCCGTCTTCCAGTATTTTGCAATAGTTATTCTCGTTGTAGTACACAGAATCCTGATAAACACATTTATGTGTGTATTAAATCTAGCTATGTTCTTGTGTAGTAGTGCTTGGGCTGGGGTGAGAGATATCTGTTCATTTAACACCTTACTTAATAGTTTGGACAATCTGTGCCATATGTTGCTTACTTTCGTGCATTCCCACCACATGTGGATATAGAAACCTACTATGTTACATCCTCTGTAGCAATGATTATCGCTACCTTTAGCCATATGAGCGGTTTTTATTGGCGTCAAATACCATCTGAAGGATGTTTTCAGAATATTCTCTCTAAGGTCCGCACTAATAAGTCCCTTACTAGCCTGAGAAAACATTTCATCCCATTCGTCTATCTCAACCTCTTTGCCTAAATCTCTTTCCCATTTTATCATTACTGAAGATTTGGCCTGAACCTTGGTCTGTTGTATAGAAATATATAGTTTGGAAATTGCTTTTTTAGGTCTGTTAGGGGATGTACACAGAAGTTCTAAAGTCGACTGTCGTCTTTGTGTCGTGGCTGTCTCTAAGTAGTTCCGTATGGCTGACATCGTCTGGAGGTACAGGAACCATTGCAAATGAATGGGTTCTATTTTTTCTTGAAGTTGGGTATATGTCAATAACTTGCCATGGAGCTGCATGTCTGCCACCCTATAAAAACCCCTTATTTTCCCATTTCATAATTCTATATTTGCAATCTTCATTTACTATATATTTCAGTGGCATTGCCTGTGAATGTGTAGGAACTATCCCCCCCCACCCGACTAGCAGCTATCCACTGCTTTCTAGTAAGCAGTGTGGTTTAATTTTGATAGAGGGCGTCTGATTCTTTAAGATTCTTGTTCCAGAGAATACCATCTGGTGTCTCTTGCCTCAGCATTTCTGCCTCCAAAGCAGGCCATAGTATATCTGTCTGTCGTCTCCCCAGTATCGAAGTCTGAGCCAAACGGGCTGCTGTATAGTAGTCATGTAAGTTAGGGACGCCCATTCCTCCCAGCTGTCTATGTCTATGTAAGATGTGACGCGATATCCTCGGTTTCTTATTATCTCTCAGAAACCTATGGATATCTTTCTGGAGGTCGTCAAGGTCTGGGGTATTAATTTTGATAGGGAGTACTCGGAATAAGTATAAAATTCTGGGTAAAATTGTCATCTTCACCGCAGACATTCTACCATACCAGGAAAAGCCCATTCTTCTCCATTTCCCTAACTCAGATCGGATTGCTTTAAACAAGGGAGTATAATTTGCTATATATAGTTTTGAGGAGTGTGTAGTTAGTTTGATCCCCAGGTATTTCAACCCTTCTGGTGCCCATTGAAAATCGAAGTTAGCTTCAATCAGTTTAATCGTGTGTTTTGGGATAGATAGAGGTAATGCTTCACACTTATCAGCATTGACTTTATAACCCGATATTTGGGAAAACAAATCTAAAGCTTGGTATAGGAAGGGCAGGGACTTTAGCGGGTTCGTAACAGTAAGCAGCACGTCATCCGCAAACAGGGCAATTTTATGATTTATCTTCCCTATCTCCACTCCTGATATGTCAGGACAATTCCATATATATGCTGCCAGTGGTTCAATGCACAATGCAAAGATTAAGGGTGAAAGCGGGCATCCCTGTCTTGTACCATTAAGTATGTGTATTTCTTTAGACTGGTGTCCTATTGCCCTGACTTGTGCTGTAGGTGTCGAGTATAATCCTTTAATAGCTTGTAAAAATCTCCCATCAAATCCCATTCCTTTAAGAACCTCTAACATATATTTCCAATCCACCCTATCGAATGCCTTCTCCGCGTCCAGCGAGAGGACCAGAGAAGGCACTCCCTTGTCTCGTAGATAATCTATTACCGAGACCATTTTGCTAATATTATCTGGGGCTTCCCTATCCTTAATAAACCCGACCTGGTCTGCATGTATAATAGAAGGTAAGATATGTTTTAATCTATTGGCCAATATTTCGGTACAATTTTGAGGTCCTGATTGATAAGAGAGATCGGCCTATAGCTAGCACATATTCTAGGATCTTTCCCTTGTTTTGGTATGACCACTATCCTAGCTCTCAGGAGATCTTTAGGTATTGTCCCCCCCTCCATAATATGATTCGCCAGCACTACCAAATGGGGCACCAATAGTTCTTTAAATGCTTTATAGTATTCTCCTGGGAACCCATCGGGTCCTGGGGCTTTACCTGGCTTAAGTTCTTTGATAGCCGTCAACACCTCAGCGTGTGTAATTTTGGTATTTAGGGCCTCCCTATCTTCCTCAGTTATTTGTGTCAAGTTTGCTTTTAAAAAGAAGGAGTCAAATATCTTTTGTGTTGAGGGGCTGTGTTGTGTTTTTGTACCATCATATAGCTCACTATAGAACTGGGCAAATGTATCAACAATCTCCTGAGGGTGAGAGGTCATCTGTCCATTGGAACCTTGTATCTGTGGTATGGCAAGAGCTTGATAGTTATCTCTAATTTTATTTGCTAAGTATTTGTCTGGTTTGTTAGAAAAGATAAAGTAGTTTGTTTTTAACTTGTGTGCCGCTCTTAGAGAGTGTTCATTTAGTAGCGAGTGTAGATTTTGTCTTTTACTAGTGAGCAGTTTCAAAGTAGCTTTTGATTGATTTTGTTTATGTAGTGTTTCTAAAGATTTAATTTCTGTCTCAATCTGTTTTATGTCGGAGTCCCTTTGTTTTTTATATTGAGTTTTCTCCTTAATAAGGATCCCCCTCAATACCGTTTTATGCGCTGCCCATGGCATGATTGGATTCGCTGTGGAGTCTATATTAAGCTGCCAATACTCTTTTAAATGTCTAAGTATATTATTCTTTACTAAGGGGTTTTTCGTACAGTTGGGGTCATATGTCCAGGCCTTTATTCTCTTGGGATCTGAGAGATTACCCAGGTTAACTTGTGTGATGGAGTGGTCAGACCACACGCACGGATGTACATCTATAGATTAAATTGCTGGCTGTAGGATCTGGCTAGTGAATATATAGTCTATTTTACTATAACTATCATGGGCTGACGAATAAAAGGTTGAGCCTTCAGACCCCCCATTTAATACCCTCCAAGTGTCATGTAAAGAGTGTTGTTCTAGGAGGCCCAGAATGTTTTTAGCTGTTGTCTTTTGACATCGCTTTTTTTTTGACGACAGGGTAAGATTCTGTTTTGTTAATGTAAGAAGATCAATATAAAAGTCACCTGCCAACAGTATTCGCATTCTGGACTAGCTAGTCAGTAAGTGTGAGATGTTCTCAAAGAATTTATCTTGTTGCTCATTAGGAGCATAGACATTACACAGAAGCACATCTATGTCTCCCATCCTACCCGACACTAATAGATATCTACCTTCCCCATCTGAAATGGTTTCGTTATGTACAAATGATATGGATGAATGTATCAAAATAGAAACTCCTCTCTTTTTGGAATCTAAGGTGGAGTGGAATTGTTGTGGATAGTCTTTTGCCCAGTATTTTGTTATAGTGTTTTTGAGAAAGTGGGTCTCCTGAAGATAGATAACAGTGGCCTTTTGTCGTCTATAAGTGGTCATAGCTGTCCTCCTTTTGATGTCTGTATTGAGACCTCTTGCATTATGCGAGAGTAATACAATTCTAGGTAATGCCATTATCCCTGGTGTGTGTATGTGTTAATCTCTTTCCCCTTACAGTCTGTCCCGATACATAGTGTATCAGTCGTTTGTCCCCTTGGTTTTTGTGATTTCTCATCCAATACCTTAAGGGTCCTGGGATCCCTTCACGTCTCTTATTTGTCAATGCGTCAGCTTCCCCCAATGAGCAGAAGTTCAGTGCACAGTGCCCTACAACTCTATATAACATAAACATAAACAAACATAAAATCAACCTTAACTGACATTGATATATCCTGAGGATAAACATATATCAAAACCAATATAAATAATGGTAAACAGGTAATCTTACCAGAGTCCATAACAGGTTTTCTTTCTTAGTGAGCGTTACCTTTATACCAGATTGTTTTGGAAAGCGTCCATACAGTTAACCTTATCAGTAGGTCAAAGATTACCAGATTCGGGTAAGCCCAGAGTTTATCCTACCATAGTCTAGGTATTTTTCTTTCACTCACATGCTTCCCTTTAGAAAAGTTCAAGTTTTAATTTTCTTCTTGGTAACTGTCTTCCACTTTGGTCTTTGAGGCTTCGGACGAGCTTGAGATAGATTAGGCGGACGTGCCGGCGGTTCTCCATTCGAGATGTCTGGGGTCTCAAGGTCGAGGAGTTTACAGATATCTGGGATCTCTTCTTTTGTTTTAATGGATTTCGTTCTTCCATTCCGTATTACATGCAGTGCAAAAGGAAAGCCCCATCGATATGGGATCTGGTTTTTCCTCAGAAGTAGAGTAAGAGGGCGTAGTGCATATCGCCTTTGTAAAGTTTTAACGCAGAGGTCTTGGAAAAATTGAATAATGTTTCCTTGAAATTTAAATGTGGGATTTTGTCTGGCTGCTAGGAGTATCCTCTCTCTGTCTGGGAACCTTAGCAGTTTGATGATCACATCTCTTGGTGGCTGATCTGGCTTAGGCTTGGGTTTAAGGGCTCTATGAGCTCTCTCTATTGGGTAGTCAGAATCAATAGGTGTTCCCAGGATTGAGTGAAACAATTGTTGAAGATATGTATGAAGCTCTTCAGCCGTTACGGCCTCTGGTATTCCTTTAAGTCTAAGATTGGATCTTCTGCTTCGATTTTCCATATCCTCTATTTTTTCTTCTAGTTCCATTATTGCTTGATGTTGTGAGGCTAGAGCTTCCGAGGCTGTAGCCACGTCTTCTCCCATCTCATCTGTAGCTGTTTCTAGAGAGTCAACCCTGCTTCCCAGTTCTGAGATCTCATTTTTAATCTCAGTAAGACTACTGGTGATTGTTGCCTGGAAACTGTCCATTTTCTCCCACAGCTTCTCAAAATTAGCTGTGATGTCCTGTTTAGAGACTAGGGACTGAAGATCTGCTCTAGTTACTGGTATCATATTGTTAGATTCCCCCTCAGCCCCAGACTCCATATCTTCTTCCGTTTCATCTGCGGCATGATCTTGAGGTTTAGTTAGTTTAGTTGTCTTGAAGAATGTATCTACTGAGGCGGGTTTCACCCCTTTATCACTTTTGGGGCCTTTTCTGGTAGACATGGCAGGTGCCAAAAGTTCACAAGAGTACACTGTGTTATGTATAAATTTTGCAAAAAACCAAAGATAAATATAAAGTCAGTCCTCTTTTTCTACTCGCCCCGAGTGCAAGCAGGAGTGGATTATTTTTAGCTATTGTGAGATGATGAAATCACGTAATATTCTCCTTTATAATTTATATATAATTTCCCTCTCTCTCCCTGCTAGGGGCAAAAAGTTAGCTGTACTCCAAGCCTCTGCCAGTTATTTTGTTTATGCACAGACAAAGATATATCTCAGCAATTATCCGCCATCTATTCAAGCCCCTCACTCACTTTATCTGTATCGCCCTCAGCTTTTGCTGGTATATATATATTTATGGATCATGGCGATCATTTATTGAGATTAAGGGCTTTGCTGTAGTATATAGAAAGTCTTTAGCTCTTTTATGTCATCGGGTCTCTGTCAGACCATCCGGCCCAGTCACCTCACACGGCCATTAATTATCTGTTGTCACTCGCTATTTCGGCCTAGTATAGCTAAAGCAGATAATGTCACTCCTTACCATACTTGTCAAAGCACCCCCACCGTCCCCCGCCCCCAGGGCAAGTGTCCACACTGGACGAAGTCAGTGAGGGAGATTGGAATATGACCCGCTGAGCCAGGCCAGCGGGAAATGGAGGGGGCAGGGAACAGCACAGCAACTCACAGTTTTGCAGCTCTGATCTTTGGGAAATATCAGCAGTTGTCAAATTTTTGATAGGTAGTTTCAAATATAGCTAGCACAGTGCTATACCGCTCTGCCTTAACAGTCATTAAAGTTAGCTGTTACTCACTGCTATGGTGGGTTATGGCCGGGAGTTATTCTCTCTGTTATGTCCTGGGTGCTGCTCTATTATCAGTGTGCAAGGTCCAGCTGGGCTCCGGAGCGGATCCCCGACCCTCCGGAGCAGGTTGCGATGTTATGCAGTGATTGATGTGGATCATGGCGATCATTTATTGAGATTAAGGGCTTTGCTGTAGTATATAGAAAGTCTTTAGCTCTTTTATGTCATCGGGTCTCTGTCAGACCATCCGGCCCAGTCACCTCACACGGCCATTAATTATCTGTTGTCACTCGCTATTTCGGCCTAGTATAGCTAAAGCAGATAATGTCACTCCTTACCATACTTGTCAAAGCACCCCCACCGTCCCCCGCCCCCAGGGCAAGTGTCCACACTGGACGAAGTCAGTGAGGGAGATTGGAATATGACCCGCTGAGCCAGGCCAGCGGGAAATGGAGGGGGCAGGGAACAGCACAGCAACTCACAGTTTTGCAGCTCTGATCTTTGGGAAATATCAGCAGTTGTCAAATTTTTGATAGGTAGTTTCAAATATAGCTAGCACAGTGCTATACCGCTCTGCCTTAACAGTCATTAAAGTTAGCTGTTACTCACTGCTATGGTGGGTTATGGCCGGGAGTGATTCTCTCTGTTATGTCCTGGGTGCTGCTCTATTATCAGTGTGCAAGGTCCAGCTGGGCTCCGGAGCGGATCCCCGACCCTCCGGAGCAGGTTGCGATGTTATGCAGTGATTGATGTGGCACAATCTACAGCTTATACAAACTGATGAAATTATACCCTGTCAGTACCACTTAAAGCACAGTCTCCAGTAACCGCCAAAGTGTTAAAACCTTAAGTTGCCATGTTGTGAGGATAAGCTTAGCTCAGGTCCCTCTTATATGGTCTTGTGTCAGTGAGAGAAATAGCAGTCTCTGTCGGCCACTTATAGGCCTCAAAGTTCAATGAGGGGGCACAATAGGCTCGGTACAAGGGTTAGTGTTATTGCTAATGAACAGTGCTTATTTATAGGTCTTACCCTCCATGTAGTACTAAGGGTCAGCAGTTGTTGAGCTTCTTGCAACAGTCCCAGGTGTATATTTTTCCTTTGTATGTTCCCCCCGGGCAGTCTGATATGCGGAAGATGGCGGGTGTTCGCGCCAAAGCTGGAATGGTGCACTTACAGGCTACCGGGCTTTACTCACAGCTATAGTAAAGGGACCCACAAATGTTGAATTATACATAATTTAGCTCTTCCTGACATTCTTACATGCTGCTCAGTGATTGGTTGATATGTGTAAGAGCTTATTTGTATCTGTATTTAAAGGGACAATCTACTCCAAAGTTGTTATTTTTTAAAAAGATAGATGATCCCTTTATTACCCATTCACCAGTTTTGCACAGAAACATGGTTATATTAATGCACTGATCATATGGCTATTTATTATCTATTGCACCCCAGTAAACCAATGACAAAGGTATATATTTTCTGCCACTAATCAGTAGCTAGCTTCCTGCTCCTGAGCATATCTCTATATCCTTTCCAATAAAGAATACAAAGCAAATTAGATTAAAAAAAAATTAGAAAGTTGTTTAAAATGGTATGCTTAATCTGAATCATGAAAGAAAATGTTTGGGTTTCATTTCCCTTTAATATACTTTAAAACAGTTAAACCTCTAAATGTCTGCTTGTTTCTAAGCCACTTCAGACAGCCTCTTATCACATGCTTTTTTATTAGCTTTTCATAAGAGACTGCTAATTCATGTGTGCCATATAGATAATATTGTGCTCACTCCGATGGAGTTGTGCAGGACACAGTACTAGTTGGCAAAATGCAAGTCAATAGATAATAAATAGCCATATGATCAGTGCATTAATATAACCATGTTTCTGTGCAAAACTGGTGAATGGGTAATAAAGGGATCATCTATCTTTTTAAAAAATAACAACTTTGGAGTAGATTGTCCCTTTAAATACAGATACAAATAAGCTCTTACACATATCAACCAATCACTGAGCAGCATGTAAGAATGTCAGGAAGAGCTAAATTATGTATAATTCAACATTTGTGGGTCCCTTTACTATAAGGTATTGCCCTACCATCTATTTATGACAGCACCTTGTGCTGTCAAGGTTCTTGATTTAAATCCCCTTGATAAGTTTTATTACACACAAAAACATATTAGAAGCCTCAAAAATAAATCAGATACAAATGCAACAAAAGTCCTGGCTTAAAGGGACAGTCAACACCAGAATGTTTGTTGTTTAAAAAGAAAGATAATCCCTTTATTACCCATTCCCCAGTTTTGCATATCCAACACAGTTATAATAATACACGTTTTACCTCTGTAATTATCTTGTATCTAAGCCTCTGCTGACTGCCCCCTTATTTCAGTTCTTTTGACAGACATGCAGTTTAGCCAATCAGTGCTCACTCCTAGGTCACTTTACGTGCATGAGCTCAATGTTATCTATATGAAACATGTGAACTAATGCCCTCTAGTGGTCAAAATGTATTCAGATTAGAGGCAGTCTTCAAGGTCTAAGAAATTAGCATATGAACCTCCTAGGTTTAGCTTTCAACTAAGAATACCAAGAGAACAAAGCAAAATTGGTGATAAAAGTAAATTGGGAAGTTGTTTAAAATTGCATGCCCTATTTAAATCATGAAAGTTTTTTTTGGACTTGACTGTCCCTTTAACCCCTTAATGACAACTGACGTACCAGGTACGTCATGCAAAAACTAACTGTTAATGACAATAGACGTACCTGGTACGTCAGTTGTCTAACAGAGTGCTGGAAGTGATCACAATCGCTTCCAGCAGCTCTGAGGGTATTGCAGTGATGCCTCGATATGGAGGCATCCTGCAATACCCCTTTACAAGCCTCCGATGCAGAGAGAGCCACTCTGTGGCCCTCTCTGCACCGGTATTGATGGTGCCAATGGTGCTGTTGTCCGGGTGGGAGGAGGGAGCGTGCGCGCACGTGCGCGCATTAGCCACACTGACACCAATGAAGGCATGAAGGTGAAAAAAAAGTTAAATTTTTTTTTTTACATATAAAAGGATCTGGGAGGGGGGGGGCTGCTACACTACAGAAATAATAAAAAAAAGTTATAAATAAAATTAAAATAATTTGGTTTGTGGGGCCAAACTGGGTACTGGCAGACAGCTGCCAGTACCCAAGATGGCGGTAATTAGGTAGGGGAGAGGGTTAGAGATCTGGAGGGGGGGATCAGGGAGGTTGGTGCTAAGGCAGGGGTCCATCACAACTAAAATATTTTATTATTTTTATTTAAAAAAAAAAAAAAACTCTTTTATTTAGTACTGGCAGACTTTCTGCCAGTACTTAAGATGGCGGGAACAATTGTGGGGTGGGGGAGGGAAGAGAGCTGTTTGGGAGGGATCAGGGGGTGGGATGTGTCAGGTGGGAGGCTGATCTCTAAAATTAACCCTGCAAGCTCCCTACAAGCTACCTAATTTAACCCCATTCACTGCTGGGCATAATTCACGTGTGGTGCGCAGCAGCATTTAGCGGCCTTCTAATTACCAAAAAGCAACGCCAAAGCCATATAAGTCTGCTATTTCTGAACAAAGGGGATCCCAGAGAAACTTTTACAACAATTTCTGCCATAATAGCACAAGCTGTTTGTAAATAATTTCAGTGAGAAACCTAAAATTGTGAAAAATGTAAAGTTTTTTTTTTTATTTGCTCGCATTTGGCGGTGAAATGGTGGCATAAAATATACCAAAATGGGCCTAGATCAATACTTGGGGTTGTCTACTACACTACACTAAAGCTAAAATTAACCCTACAAGCTCCCTACAAGCTCCTTAATTAACCCCTTCACTCCTGGGCATAAAACACGTGTGGTGCGCAGCGGCATTTAGCGGCCTTCTAATTACCAAAAAGCAACCACAAAGCCATATAAGTCTGTTATTTCTGAAAAAGGGGATCCCAGAGAAGCATTTACAACCATTTGTGCCATATTTGCAGAAGCTGTTTGTAAATAATTTCAGTGGGAAACCTAAAGTTTGTGATAAAATTTGTGAAAAAGTGAACTTTTTTTTTTTTTTATCGCATTTGGCGGTGAAATGGTGGCATGAAATATACCAAAATGGGCCTAGATCAATACTTTGGGATGTCTTCTAAAACAAAATATAAACATGTCAAGGGATATTCAGGTATTCCTGACAGATATCAGGGTTCCAAGTAACTAGCGCTAATTTTGAAAAAAAGTGGTTTGGAAATAGCAAAGTGCTACTTGTATTTATTGCCCCATAAATTGCAAAAAAAGCAAAGAACATGTAAACATTGGGTATTTCTAAACTCAGGACAAAATTTATAAACTATTTAGCATGGGTGTTTTTTGGTGATTGTAGATGTGTAACAGATTTTGGGGGTCAAAGTTAGAAAAAGTGTGTTTTTTTCAATTTTTTCCTCATATTTTATCTTTTTTTTTTTTTAGTAAATTATAAGATATGATGAAAATAATGGTATCTTTAGAAAGTCCATTTAATGACGAGAAAAACTGTATATAATATGTGTGGGTACAGTAAACGAGTAAGAGGAAAATTACAGCTAAACGCAAACACTGCAGAAATGTAAAAATAGCCATTGTCATTAAGGGTAAGAAAATTGAAAAAAGGTCCGGTCATTAAGGGGTTAAAGTGCCATAAAACAGGTTGAGACCTGTTCATATCCTAAAAGGGCTAATTAATTAAAAATAGTTTGCATAAAAAATTCCTGGCAAGTATTGTAAAATAATTTTCAAAAATAAGCAAAATGAATTACATAGCTAAGCTGCCTGTAGCAGCCAACTCCACCCCTCTTATCAGTGTTTAGACACAGGCATTGTATTTCAACTGAGTTCACAGCTTCTAGGCATGCTCCAGCAGATAATCCCTATTCACTTTTGCATTTTACCAAAAGCAAAATAAACATAGATACAGCCATAGAAGGAAATGTGTGGGGGGAGTTAGAGCTTTACAATTCAGAAACTAAAAAGAAAGGGTTAATGGCGAGGCACTGCAGTATAAATTTGCAGGTAAAGTAATTCAAGTACATATTATTATATTTTGTCTCTATCCCAACTTGTTTTATGTCCCTTTAAATAATTTGAATAAACATGTTGAACCAGTTGTTGCAAAATGAAAAGGTATTTAGAGCAAAAACCCACTTGACACCTCTTTAAGGATTCCCATCATACGGCCTCAAGGAGCCTAAGCCTTTAAATGACTTGTTTCATACAGGTTAATATTACTGTAGGTGCATTGTTGCAAGAAATTATAAACTATAAGTTATCAAATTGTCCTAGCCTAAAATATAAGCAGTAGTTTACTTAAATAAACCAACTTAAAATGCAATTCTCTGTAAAATGTTTAATTTTCCATGGTGATGTTAAAAAAAATTCTCTCTTTGACCTAAAAAAATATTTTTTAATCTTTTGGGAAAGCTCCATTGATACATTGTCCAGGCACAAGATAGAATTTTGTAATTGGAGCTTTATATATATCTCATAATGAAAAACCTGCTGCTCCACTAGACTATATATTATTTGTATTTAAGAGTTAATTCAGTCACCCTGAGAGCGTGCAGTTGGAGAACAGTGCTGGTTTACGTATTCTAGTTGTAGACTCCACTGATTACCGCAGTAATTATGACTTAGGTAAAGTGGATTTGTCATAAAAGCTATCTTGTATCCTGTCTTAAATGAATATTCTACATCAGTATTTGTTTCCATTCATGTGTAATTATTTCAGAAAACCACTTCCAAAGAACAAGTGACCACCCTTTTTGTTCAACTGTGCTCAAACTCAACTTCCCTTTAATTCACTCTCTGCCACAGTAAATAGAAATGCTTTTTCTGGGTGTCCAATACAGCATTTAAAATCTTTAATTTTGGTATTTTTGTTAAAGGGACTGTTAACACCAAAATTGTTATTGTTTAAAAAAATAGATAATGCCTTTACAACCCATTCTCCAGCTTTGCACAACCAACATTGTTGTATTAATATACTTTATAACATTTAAACCTCTAAATGTCTGCATATTTCTAAGCCACTAAAGACAGCCTCTTATCACATGCTTTTTTTTATTAGCTTTTTACAACAGGGGAGTGCAAGTTCATGTGAACCATATAGATAACATTGTGCTCACGCCCATGGCTTGTGGCAGACACTGCACTAATTGGATAAAATGCAAGTCAATAGATAATAAATAAAAAAGTCATGTGATAAGGGACTGTCAGAAAAGGCTTAGATACAAGGTAATCACAGAAGTAAAAAGTGTATTAATATAACCATGTTGGCTGTGCAAAACTGGGGAATAGGTAATATATGGATTAAATATCTTTTTAAACAATAGATTTTTTTGAGTTGACTGTCCCTTTAACTTACAGGTAACATATGCAACCCTTTGAACAATAAAAAGATACCCTCTCATTGGAATAATGGGTTGGGTTATGCAAATGAGGCAAGTTTGTTTACGGTTTACTCCAAAAATAATTTTACAAAAATAATTTTACATGAAATCTATCCTATAAATCCCATGTTGTTATAGCTTTAAAAATAGCTGACAAACCAGTTTGTCGAAAATCTAAAAGCCATCTTAAAAAATTAAAGGGACACTGAATCCAAATTTTTTCTTTTGTGATTAAGATAGAGCATGCAATTTTAAGCAACTTTCTAATTAACTCCTATTATCAAATTGTCTTCATTCTCATGGTATCTTTATTTGAAATGCAAGAATATAAGTTTAGATGCCAGCCCATTTTTGGTGAACAAACTGGGTTGTTCTTGCTGATTGGTGGATAAATTCACCCATCAATAAAAAAGTGCTTTCCATGGTTCTGAACCAAAAAAATAGCTTAGATGGCTTCTTTTTCAAATAAAGAAAGCAAGAGAATGAAGAAAAATTGATAATAGGCGTAAATTCGAAAGTTGCTTAAAATTGCATACTCTATCTAAATCACGAAATAATTTTTTTTAGGTTCAGTGTCCCTTTAAGAACCAGGAACATTTCCATTTTCATGTTGTGTGGACGTGCATGTGAAAAATATAGATATGCAGGGATTGAGAATGTACATGAAGCTTAGATACCAGCCATTCCTATTTTGGGAGACACAAAGAATTAATACAACCATGTATGCCGACTGCTCCAATTGGTTAACAGTCAGAAGTAAAATGTTATAAACTGTGACTCGTTGGCTCTCTCAAGTCCTGTATATAATCACTGAACTTGTCAGTGAGGCGGCATTTATTGGTAATACAACAGTTATATATACAAACATATATATACACACACACAAAAAGTGGGTATTGGTGCACATCGACTTGATGATGTAGTCAGGATTCTTATGACTATGCTAAAGCCTTAACTTCTGTATCCCTCTTAATGTGAAGGGAATGTAATCACACAGAAAACAGTATTTTGGGTGTATTTGGTAAAAATAGGCTCCGTAGATCCAAGGATCTAAAGCCTTAGAACTGAGTTATTGTAATGTTGCTTACATCAAGAAAATGAAAAGAAAAAAAAGGCAAAATGTATTAATTATACCATAAGCATGTTTTGTTTTTGTTTTTAATACTGGCTCATCATAACTTATTTTGATTTTCAAATTAATTGAGATATTAGATGGGTAATTTGAACTTGGTACTTATTGTGATTGATCTGAGATAGGTAATTTAATTTTGTTTTTTACATTGTTTTAATGACATGATCAGACAAAACCTGATCTTACAGAAAACAGATTGTGTTAAAAACCAGCTTAGGATGCTTATATGGAGCTGTTTGTAAGGATTTCTTTATACTGATTTAGTAGTTGCGGTATGGTCCAGTGTGTGAACTACTGGAAGGCAGTTCTGTACATGACTGGCAAGATGATTTTCCAAAACAACAAAAAAATGCTTTCAGTTAGGAATTTAGATTGCAAAAAGAAAGCTGCTGGGAATTTTTCCTGAGGCATTTAGGGCTTTTTCTTTTTTTTTAAACTGTCTGCAATCATTAAAATAGCAGTCAAGCAATGTGTGCAACATATTGCAGCCATATATTGACTAAACTGTCTCTTTAAATCTTTTCTAATATATGTTGGTTTGAAGTGCAAGGAGTAAGAAAGCATGAGAGATCCGTGAGGCTGAAATCCAAATACCCTCTAGATGTGTAGGCTGATTTTATATATATGTATATATACAGTATATATATATATATATATATATATATATATATATATATATATATATATCACACACACAATTCAAAAACCCTTAGTAATATGTATTTACATGAACAAATTTAAATGTGATTTTCCTTTAAAGGGATATAATACTCATTTGCTAAATCACGTGAAAGTGATGCAGCATAACTGTAAAAAGCTGAACACCTAAACATCAACATGTAAAAAAGAAACAGTTATACTTAGTTACTGTCCAGTGTCAAGTTTGAAAAAAGAAAAAAAACAAAACAAAAGCCAATCAGCAGTGCTGATTTCATAGTAAACCTCCTTAAACTAAATAGGAAAATAACATGACTGTAGCTGTACATACCATATGCACACTCCCTTGCAAGTCCCGAGACTAGCATCCTGATTGGCTGCTTAAAGTTCCTTTACAATGGCATATGGCTGCTGAGGACATTTTGAGGTAAAATATATTCCATTTTTACATAGAGATGTTCAGGTGATATTTTATAGAATGAGGAAGGAAACAAGGAGCCAGGAACTCAAAGACTAAAGTGGTTTATTCAAACGTAGGAGTGCGGCACAAAAACAGTGTGCAAGGAGGGCAGGACCTGACGCGTTTTGCGCATGCTCACATGCGCTTCATCAGAGATCTACAGGTGTTCACCTGAAGGGTGATTAAATGCAGTGTGTTGGCCAATGGGCATATTGATTGATAAATACAAATCACATGGGTGTTAAATAGTGATGGTGTCAAACATTGAGATGTGAAAAATACATAAATACTTAAAAAAATATACATAAACAAATAAGTCTAACATGTGATCCATAGTTAACACATTCTCCATAAGAAACTATAACTAATATCAATATATATCACTCTTTAATATCAATTCTAAAACTCCTATAACCCCTATAAGAGGGGATAGTGCTAGATAAAAACACTAGCTAACTCTATTTCAGATATTCACTCTTCAGAAAAAAGGAGAGTTATGTCTAAGGAACTGCTGGCAGTGAAATTCTAGAACTGTGAATGCATTAGGTGCACTAGTAAAAGTATATATGTATAGAAAACAACCACCTAGCGTACCTGAATGTGAGATTTTATTTAGTAGGTTAAGATAGATTTAATGTTATTATTTAAATGTATACA
Source organism: Bombina bombina (assembly GCF_027579735.1). Lineage (NCBI taxonomy): Eukaryota > Metazoa > Chordata > Amphibia > Anura > Bombinatoridae > Bombina > Bombina bombina. The sequence continues at coordinate 1,114,702,939 of NC_069502.1, read as the reverse complement.
TTTTATTTTGTTTTATTTTATGTTTTATATTTATATTATAAAAATGAAAAAATAATAAGAAAAGTAAAAATAGAATAAATATTAATGGAGAAAGGAAAAGAAGTGAGGTGTAATGAAATAAAAAAGAGTAAAATAAAAAAAGATAAGTGATGAAAGATGAACACTAAAAATATATGAAGTAATCATATGTACCTAAAAAGGAAAGACTGAGGAGAGAGGGCTATAGGTATCTAGGGAATAAGTATAATCCAATGTACATTACAGAAAGTTCTGCGGACTAATCAATGAATAAGTCCAAATCATGTCTCATATTAATTCCCTTGGGAGATTTAGTCTGTAAGATAAAAATCCAATATGCTTCTTTTCTCTGAAGCTTACCAATTCTATCCCCTCCTCTGATATCCTTACTGATGTGTTCAATGCCTACAAAATGAAAGAGATGCTTAAAGTGTCTACCATGGGAACGAAAATGTTTTGAAACAGGGGTTCTCGGGATGTTCTCATCTAATGACAATACGTGTTCCCTAATCCGGTCTTTAAGAGGGCGTGTGGTAAGGCCTACATATTGCTGGGAGCACTGATGGCATGTAACTAAGTACACTACAAATTGACTAGTACAGTCAATTCTCTGCCTAATGGGGAAAGCTTTTCCAGTTATAGAAGATGTGAAATTGTCAGTTTTCTGTGTATAATTACAGCTCTTACATTTGTGGCCACATTTGAAGAAACCTTTAGTGATGGTGAGCCAGTTCATGCTCTGAGGTGACTTGTTAGTGAAATATTTCCTAACTCTATCTCCCACTGTGGGAGCTTTTTTGGCTACACACTTAATTTGTTGTCTGGATATGTTGTTTAATTTGTTATCACTCTGAAGGATGGGGAGGTATTTATGTACTATTTTACAAATATCTTCAAATTGTCTACTATATTGAGTAGAAAAAAAACTATCGGCTAGATTTGGAGTTTTGTCGGTAACGACCCGAAAAACTAACGCAGGCTTTTTTCTGGCCGCACCATAAAAATAACTCTGGTATTGAGAGTCCACATAAAGGCTGCGTTAGGCTCCAAAAAAGGAGCGTAGAGCATTTTTAACGCAGCTTCAACTCTCGATACCAGAGTTGCTTACGCAAGCGGCCAGCCTCAAAAACGTGCTCGTGCACGATTCTCCCATAGGAAACAATGGGGCTGTTTGAGCTGAAAAAAACCTAACACCTGCAAAAAAGCCGCGTTCAGCTCCTAACGCAGCCCCATTGTTTGCTATGCGGAAACACTTCCTACGTCTGCACCTAACACTCTAACATGTACCCCGAGTCTAAAAACCCCTAACCTTACACTTATTAACCCCTAATCTGCCGCCCCCGCTATCGCTGACCCCTGCATATTATTATTAACCCCTAATCTGACGCTCCGTAAACTGCCGCTACTTACATTATCCCTATGTACCCCTAATCTGCTGCCCTAACATCGCCGACCCCTATATTATATTTATTAACCCCTAATCTGCCCCCCACAACGTCGCCTCCACCTGCCTACACTTATTAACCCCTAATCTGCCGACCGGACCTGAGCGCTACTATAATAAAGTTATTAACCCCTAATCCGCCTCACTAACCCTATAATAAATAGTATTAACCCCTAATCTGCCCTCCCTAACATCGCCGACACCTAACTTCAATTATTAACCCCTAATCTGCCGACTGGAGCTCACCGCTATTCTAATAAATGTATTAACCCCTAAAGCTAAGTCTAACCCTAACACTAACACCCCCCTAAGTTAAATATAATTTACATCTAACGAAATTAATTATCTCTTATTAAATAAATTATTCCTATTTAAAGCTAAATACTTACCTGTAAAATAAATCCTAATATAGCTACAATATAAATTATAATTATATTATAGCTATTTTAGGATTAATATTTATTTGACAGGCAACTTTGTAATTATTTTAACCAGGTACAATAGCTATTAAATAGTTAAGAACTATTTAATAGCTACCTAGTTAAAATAATTACAAAATTACCTGTAAAATAAATCCTAACCTAAGTTACAATTAAACCTAACACTATACTATCATTAAATTAATTAAATACAATACCTACAATTACCTACAATTAAACCTAACACTACACTATCAATAAATAAATTAAATGCAATTCCTACAAATAACTACAATGAAATAAACTAACTAAAGTATAAAAAAGAACTAAGTTACAAAAAACAAAAAAATATTTACAAACATAAGAAAAATATTACAACAATTTTAAACTAATTACACCTACTCTAAGCCCCCTAATAAAATAACAAAGACCCCCAAAATAAAAAATGCCCTACCCTATTCTAAATTACTACAGTTCAAAGCTCTTTTACCTTACCAGCCCTGAACAGGGCCCTTTGCGGGGCATGCCCCAAGAAGTTCAGCTCTTTTGCCTGTAAAAAAAAACATACAATACCCCCCCCCAACATTACAACCCACCACCCACATACCCCTAATCTAACCCAAACCCCCCTTAAATAAACCTAACACTAAGCCCCTGAAGATCTTCCTACCTTATCTTCACCATACCAGGTTCACTGATCCGTCCTGAAGAGCTCCTCCGATGTCCTGATCCAAGCCCAAGCGGGGGGCTGAAGAGGTCCATGATCCGGATGAAGTCTTCATCCAAGCGGGAGCTGAAGAGGTCCATGATCCGGATGAAGTCTTCTATCAACGGCATCTTCAATCTTCTTTCTTCCGGATCCATCTTGCAGACCTCCGACGCGGAACATCCTCTTCTCCCGACGCCTACTAGCCGAATGACGGTTCCTTTAAGGGACGTCATCCAAGATGGCGTCCCTCGAATTCCGATTGGCTGATAGGATTCTATCAGCCAATTGGAATTAAGGTAGGAATATTCTGATTGGCTGATGGAATCAGCCAATCAGAATCAAGTTCAATCCGATTGGCTGATCCAATCAGCCAATCAGATTGAGCTCGCATTCTATTGGCTGATCGGAACAGTTTGTAAATATTTTTTATTTTTTGTAACTTAGTTCTTTTTTATTTTTTGTACTTTAGTTAGTTTATTTCATTGTAGTTATTTGTAGGAATTGTAGTTAATTTATTTATTGATAGTGTAGTGTTAGGTTTAATTGTAGGTAATTGTAGGTGTTTTATTTAATTAATTTAATGATAGTATAGTGTTAGGTTTAATTGTAACTTAGGTTAGGATTTATTTTACAGGTAATTTTGTAATTATTTTAACTAGGTAGCTATTAAATAGTTCTTAACTATTTAATAGCTATTGTACCTGGTTAAAATAATTACAAAGTTGCCTGTCAAATAAATATTAATCCTAAAATAGCTACAATGTAATTATAATTTATATTGTAGCTATATTAGGATTTATTTTACAGGTAAGTATTTAGCTTTAAATAGGAATAATTTATTTAATAAGAGTTAATTAATTTCGTTAGATTAAAATTATATTTAATTTAGGGGGGTGTTAGTGTTAGACTTAGCTTTAGGGGTTAATACATTTATTAGAATAGCGGTGAGCTCCGGTCGGCAGATTAGGGGTTAATAAGTGTAGGCAGGTGGAGGCGACGTTGTGGGGGGCAGATTAGGGGTTAATAAATATAATATAGGGGTCGGCGGTGTTAGGGGCAGCAGATTAGGGGTACATAAGGATAACGTAGGTGGCGGCGCTTTGCGGTCGGCAGATTAGGGGTTAATAAGTGTAGGTAGGTGGAGGCGACGTTGTGGGGGGCAGATTAGGGGGTTAATAAATATAATATAGGGGTCGGCGGTGTTAGGGGCAGCAGATTAGGGGTACATAAGTATAACGTAGGTGGCGATCGGCAGATTAGGGGTTAAAAAAATTTAATCGAGTGGCGGCGATGTGGGGGGACCTCGGTTTAGGGGTACATAGGTAGTTTATGGGTGTTAGTGTACTTTAGAGCACAGTAGTTAAGAGCTTTATAAACCGGCGTTAGCCCAGAAAGCTCTTTCCTGCGGCTGGAGTTTTGTCGTTAGATGTCTAACGCTCACTTCAGACACGACTCTAAATACCGGAGTTAGAAAGATCCCATTGAAAAGATAGGATACACAATTTACGTATGGGGATCTGCGGTATGGAAAAGTCGCGGCTGAAAAGTGAGCGTCAGACCCTATTTTGAGTGACTCCAAATACCGGAGGTAGCCTAAAACCAGCGTTAGGAGCCTCTAACGCTGGTTTTCACGGCTAACGCCAAACTCCAAATCTAGGCCTATGTTATTAGAGGATACTCTTTGGTTTGTACTTCTAGATTTATTATTTTTATTACTTTTGTAATTTGAAAGTGTCAGGGTGCCAGGAATCAGACTGAGACGAGAAGTGAATGCAAAAATAATCACACCTTTATTAATAGCAAAAAATTATAAAATGTCCACAAGTCAAATAACAAGCCAGGAGTCAAAACCAGAGCTGGTAGTCAGACGAGACGAGTCAGGAGCCAAAGCGAATAGTCAGACGAGCCGGAATCAGGAACAAGGAGAACAGCAGAGTCAGGAACAAGCCAGGGATCAGGAACCAGGAAGGACGTCAGGCAGCCAGGTAATACACAGGAACTCTCACAAACAGGTCTCAGACAACGCAAAGGCAAAGCATACTGAACAGAGGCCCTTTAAATAATAAATGATGACATCACAATTCTGAGACTGCATCCTGTCTCACATGGATGATGCACAACAGTCTGGCCATAAAAGGAAGTGAGCAGCATCCCCCACAATGCACCAAGTCAGGAAGAGAGGTGACTAAAATGGCTGCCAGCAGCACATGGCAAACACAACAGGGAAAACCCTGACAGAAAGTAAAGAATGTCTGTTAATCTTACTAACCTCATTGGCTGTTTAAATTAGGACATTCTTATTGTATCCCCTTTCTTGGAGGCGGTGGGTAATTAAGTCTGCTTGAGTTTTGTACTACTGTAAATTAGAGCAGTTTCTACGTGCTCTGATGTACTGACCTTTTGGAATACCTCTGATGGTATGCCTAGCATGGCATGAGTCAGCTCTAAGAATGGTATTTCGTGCTAGTGTCTTCCTATAGATTGTTGACGTAATGTTATTGTTAGCATCAATTGAAAGTTGTAAATCAAGGTACAATATGGAATCCGATGAGACACTGTGAGTAAAACTCAAATTTAAAGGGTCATCGTTCAACAAGTCCACCAGGGAATGGGCTTCTCTATGATTACTCATGTTCCAGATGACTATCAGGTCGTCTATATACCGACCATACACAACCACATTGTCTCTGAGGGGGAATCCATACGCAAAGATGCTATTGAGTTCCAACCAGCCCATGTATCGATTGGCATATGCCGGGGCAAATTTTGCCCCCATGGCTGTACCGCATCTCTGCAGATACAAATCCCCCCCAAAGACAAAGTAGTTGTGTGTAAGTAAGAATTTCGCTGTGGAGACCACAAAGTCTATTCATCTGGAAAAAATGAGTAAATCTCCTAACCATGTGGCCCAAGGCTTCAAGCCCTTTTTGATGAGGTATGATTGAGTAAAGGGCAGTTACATCTATAGTGAGCCATTGGAAGCCTGGCTGCCATTTAATGTTTTCCAATTGGTGAAGAAGGTGGGCGCTGTCCCTGATATAACCAGGGAGAGACACTACTATAGGTTGAAGTAAAGAATCAAGCCAGGCTCCCAACCTCTCACATAGGGACCCCATACTTGCCCCTATGGGTCTCCCTGGGGGTTTGTTGAGAGTTTTGTGGATCTTTGGCACAACTCTGAAGGTGGGTGTAAGGGGATCATTGATGAGCAAGTACTCCATGATCTCTTTGGTGATGAAACCCTCCTACAGTGCTGTGTCCAAGAAAGAAAATAATTCCTGACTAAAAGTTGATGTAGGATCAAAACCAAGTTGTGGATAGATACTGGTGTTGTTAAGTTGAGTGTTAACTTCCTCTATATAATCAGTGATGTTAAGTATTACTACCGCCCCACCCTTATCTGCTTGGGTGACCACTATGTTGGGATTATCCTCTAGTTCTTTAAGAGCTATTCTTTCTGAAAGAGTGATATTGTGTTGTCTGGCAGAATTTGTGTCATTTAGAGTATCATTAAGTAATAAGATATCTCTCAATACTGTTTCTTGATATAAATCAATACTGGAACTTCTAGCCTGAATGGGATAAAAATAAGAACGATCCGTGTAAGTGAAGTGTTGAGAAAGTGGAGCTACCTATTGTGTGTTGTAAGGATAACAATGTATTGAAGTCACACTGGTCCCTAAACAGTAAACCTGTGTTGGTATTCTCCAATTGTGTAGTCAAAGGAGACGCTGGGGAAAATTGACTTGTGTCTGTGTCGGAGAAGTGTTTTTTTTTAAAGTGAACTTGCGCAATAGTTTGTTCACATCTATCATAGTAGCGAAAACATCAAAATTAGTGCTAGGTGCAAAAGTGAGGCCTTATATTCAAAATGGAAACCTGTGCTAGTGTAAGTTGAGTATTGGACAAATTAATTACATTATTCATTTCTTTTTGTTTTTTGAGGCTGTCCTGCTGGGGTATCTGTGTGCATGATTGGATCCTTTAGGAGTGCTAGTTTGGTTAGGAGGTTTAACCAAGGTGGCCAGTGTGACTCTAGATGGAGCACTTGCGCCTGTGTCTGATGTTACAGTGGGCTCTTGGGACTCTGTTACTTGAGAACCCAAAGAATGTGGAAGGGACGATTCAGAATCGACAGTTTCAATACTTGAAAAAGTGACTTTCTTATTAGAATAGCTATGACGTTTGTTATTTGTAGACTTAGGGGTATTAGAATTCCCCTTGCCCCTAGTGGGTCTATGCTGTTGCCAAGAGTATACAATGTTAAGGTCATAGTCCTTGGTATCTCGATTATATTTAGATACTTTTCTGCTAGATAAGTCCATATCCAGTTTGTTAATAGTTTCTTCCAATTGTGCAGTGTAGTCTTTGTATTGGTTAGTGGTCTCAAAAGGTTTAATAGTGTCGACAATTGTATTAATTTCAGTCTAAATAGTGTATCTTTCTTGTCTTTTATGTCTCAGAAGTTGGTTCATCAGAGTTGTGGAGCATCTAGTCAAGGTGTTGTTCCACTCCTCCATAAACTCTGGTATATGTTGGGCAAAAAGAGGGGAACTTTTTCCTCTTTAGACCCCATGGTACTTTCCCCTCTTTAATATATAAATCCAAAAATTAAATGTCCCACCAGAGATTAGTCTCTTTATACCGGAGTTTCTCCAGACCAGAGAATAGAGTAGGCAAATTGTCTTCCCTTGGTACAGTAGGAAGGGCATTGCCCCCTTGCAGTGCAGTGGCTAAGATGAGCCTGCGCTTGTCATCATTAATACCCCCAGTGGGATCAGTAACTGCAGGTTCTAACAAGTCAGCCATTACGTTTGAATATTAATGTGAATGTTCAGAAGCGGGCTGATATATGAGCTGTCAAGTTCAGTCGAAGCAAAGAAAATTGATCAGACCCTCTTGTGAGTAGTAACTAAAAGCCCTGCAAAGTGTAAGTGCAGTGACCACTATCGTGCTGCTATTTCACAGATGCCACAGAAAAGAAAAAGAGTGCAGACTCTAGTATATGATCAGTTTCAGTGGTAGGTGGTATGTGACTGCAGCACTGCGTATCACCAAATTGTCAGATGTATGTATGTGTCAAGTTGCCAGTTAGTTTAAAAGCGGGCAGTTTATGTAGCAGGTAGCGGGTAAGGTAAGTAAACCAAAACGAAATACCTGTTATTCAAAGAGCGAGTAGTCCGTTTCTTGTTAACTGGCGTGCGGTCCGCTGGTGATGGCCTGTTAGCTAGGCAGATGTCTGCATGTCGGAGTCTGTTCCTGATGACGTCAGACGTGTACAGAGGATAGGTCAGTTAATGACAGAGTCCTCTCACAGGTATAGTTCCGCTATCACTGCCCGATGCACCGCTACAGCGTGCCCAATGATCGGGTGCAAATTCCTCGTCAGGTGGCGGCAGAAGGGCTACGGAGGCAAAGCGACACCGGTGAACTGGGAAAGAAAATTGGTGATACGTTGCTCTCGTGAGAAATCCAGGTAACACTCTGCTATAAACAGGGCTAAAGTGCTCATAAGCAAGTTCCGGTCCTCAGGGCCTGCTCGGCCAAATACTGAATGAGGAAGGAAACGAGGAGCCAGGAACTCAAAGACCAAAGTGGTTTATTCAAACGTAGGAGTGCGGCACAAAAACAGTGTGCAAGGAGGGCAGGATCTGACGCATTTCGCGCATGCTCACATGCGCTTCATCAGAGATCTACAGGTGTTCACCTGAAGGGTGATTAAATGCAGTGTGTTGGCCAATGGGCATATTGATAAATACAAATCACATGGGTTTTAAATAGTGATGGTGTCAAACATTGAGATGTGAAAAATACATAAATACTTAAAAAATATACATAAACAAATAAGTCTAACATGTGATCTATAGTTAAAACATTCTCCATAAGAAACTATAACTAATATCAATATATATCACTCTTTAATGTCATTTCTAAAACTCCTATAACCCCTATAAAAGGGGATAGTGCTAGCTAAAAACACTAGATAACTCTATTTCTTTCATGTAATTAACAAGAGTCCATGAGCTAGTGACGTATGGGATATACATTCCTACCAGGAGGGGCAAAGTTTCCCAAACCTTAAAATGCCTATAAATACACCCCTCACCACACCCACAAATCAGTTTTACAAACTTTGCCTCCAAGGGAGGTGGTGAAGTAAGTTTGTGCTAGATTATCCGGATCTGAAATCCTTAAATTTAAAGGTATGGAGATTGAACGCTTGATTCTTGGTCATAGAGGTTTCTCTGACTCCGTGATTAATACTATGTTACAGGCTCGTAAATCTGTATCTCGAGAGATATATTATAGAGTCTGGAAGACTTATATTTCTTGGTGTCTTTCTCATCATTTTTCTTGGCATTCTTTTAGAATACCGAGAATTTTACAGTTTCTTCAGGATGGTTTAGATAAGGGTTTGTCCGCGAGTTCTTTGAAAGGACAAATCTCCGCTCTTTCTGTTCTTTTTCACAGAAAGATTGCTATTCTTCCTGATATTCATTGTTTTGTACAAGCTTTGGTTCGTATAAAACCTGTCATTAAGTCAATTTCTCCTCCATGGAGTTTGAATTTGGTTTTGGGAGCTCTTCAAGCTCCTCCGTTTGAACCTATGCATTCATTGGACATTAAATTACTTTCTTGGAAAGTTTTGTTCCTTTTGGCCATCTCTTCTGCTAGAAGAGTTTCTGAATTATCTGCTCTTTCGTGTGAGTCTCCTTTTCTGATTTTTCATCAGGATAAGGCGGTGTTGCGAACTTCTTTTGAATTTTTACCTAAAGTTGTGAATTCCAACAACATTAGTAGAGAAATTGTGGTTCCTTCATTATGTCCTAATCCTAAGAATTCTAAGGAGAAATCATTGCATTCTTTGGATGTTGTTAGAGCTTTGAAATATTATGTTGAAGCTACGAAATCTTTCCGTAAGACTTCTAGTCTATTTGTTATCTTTTCCGGTTCTAGGAAAGGCCAGAAAGCTTCTGCCATTTCTTTGGCATCTTGGTTGAAATCTTTAATTCATCTTGCCTATGTTGAGTCGGGTAAAACTCCGCCTCAAAGAATTACAGCTCATTCTACTAGGTCAGTATCTACTTCCTGGGCGTTTAGGAATGAAGCTTCGGTTGACCAGATCTGCAAAGCAGCAACTTGGTCTTCTTTGCATACTTTTACTAAATTCTACCATTTTGATGTATTTTCTTCTTCTGAAGCAGTTTTTGGTAGAAAAGTTCTTCAGGCAGCGGTTTCAGTTTGAATCTTCTGCTTATGTTTTTTGTTAAACTTTATTTTGGGTGTGGATTATTTTCAGCAGGAATTGGCTGTCTTTATTTTATCCCTCCCTCTCTAGTGACTCTTGTGTGGAAAGATCCACATCTTGGGTAGTCATTATCCCATACGTCACTAGCTCATGGACTCTTGTTAATTACATGAAAGAAAACATAATTTATGTAAGAACTTACCTGATAAATTCATTTCTTTCATATTAACAAGAGTCCATGAGGCCCACCCTTTTTTGTGGTGGTTATGATTTTTTTTTTGTATAAAGCACAATTATTCCAATTCCTTATTTTATATGCTTCGCACTTTTTCTTATCACCCCACTTCTTGGCTATTCGTTAAACTGATTTGTGGGTGTGGTGAGGGGTGTATTTATAGGCATTTTAAGGTTTGGGAAACTTTGCCCCTCCTGGTAGGAATGTATATCCCATACGTCACTAGCTCATGGACTCTTGTTAATATGAAAGAAATGAATTTATCAGGTAAGTTCTTACATAAATTATGTTTTCAGATATTCACTCTCCAGAAAAAAGGAAAGGAGAGTTATGTCTAATGAATTGCTGGCAGTGAAATTCTAGAACTGTAAATGCACTAGGTGCACTAGTAAAAGTATATATGTATAGAAAAACAACCACCTAGCGTACCTGAATGTGAGATCATTTTATTTAGTAGGTTAAGGTAGATTTAATGTTATTATTTTTATTTAATGATATTTTCTAGTCAGCTTTTTTACAGTTATGCTGCATCCCTTTCAAATGCTTCAACATTTGGGTATCAAGTCCCTTTAAAATAGTTTCCTCATGATGCTAATAAAACATTTTACAAATGTTTCCACTTCTATTATCATATATCCTTACATACTTTATGCAAACACTGCTGTTATCTAAGATAAACTGCTATTGTGTAGTTCTTTATACATGTGCATGTTACCTACCCAAGGTCTTCAACAAAGAATACCATGAGAAAGAAGTACATTTGATAATAGAAGTAAATTGGAAACTTTCTTAAAATTGTATGCTCTGAATCATGGTAGAAAAACTTGGGTATTCACTTAAGTTACTCTAGGTTAATCAGTCTGTCCTCCTTATCTCCTCTGCTGAGGCTAGTTAGGGACAGATATAAATGAGCTGATAAACTAATATTACACTGTTTTAATTGTCAAATGATGGGATATATGCATCAACCTATTACCAAGAAGGGATGTGAATTTGAGCTGAAGATACCTCCATTGCATTTCCTCAGTACTTCCCTTATTTTGTTTTTTAGGGTATCTGAAGAAGGGTCTCCTGCTTTGAGCTATAGCAGCATGGGAGATAAAATAACTGTTTCTATAATTATTAAAGGGATAGGAAAGTCAAAATTAAAGGGATAGTAAACACAAAAAAAATATTTTATGATTCAGACAGAACATACAATTGTAAACAACTTTCCAATTTACTTCTGTTATCAAATTTGCTTCATTCTCTTGTTATTCATTGCTGAAGAAACAGCATTGCACTACTGGCAGCAAGATGAACACATTTAGTTAGCCAATCACAAGAAACAAATGTGTGCAGGCACCAATTAGCAGCTAGCCCCCACTGGTGTATATGTGTGTATTATTTTTCAACAAAGGATACTAAGAGAACGAAGCACATTTGAAAATAGAAGTGAATTTAAAAGGGTCTTAAAATGACATGCTTTATATGAATCAGGTAAGTTTAATTTTGACTTTCTATCCCTTTAAATGTGCATGATTCCGATAGAGCATGTAATTTTAGGACACTTTTAAATTAACTTTTATTTTAAAATGTGCATTATTCTCTTGATATCCCTTGTTGAAAAAGAATACGCACATATTCTACACTAGTGGGAGCTGCTGCTAATTGGTGCCTGCACACATTTGTCTTTAGTGATTGGCTGACTCGATGTGTTCATCTTGCTGCCAGTAGTGCAATGCTGTTTCTTCAGCAAAGTGTAATAAGAGAACAAAGCAAATTTGATAATGGAAGTAAATTGGAAAGCTGTTTAAAATTGCATGTTCTATCCAAATCATGAAAGAAAATGTTGGGGTTTCCTGTTCCTTTAAGTTGAAAAACATATATTGCACCATAGTACATTTTGAAAAGTTTTTTCATTTTTAGGCTAAGCATATTTAGAGAGCTTGTTACTAAGATTCTGCTTTATTTTTCATTTGTTGATTTTTCTAAAAAATATTTATACATTTACTTTTGGTATTCTGTCTGTAGGAGCTTTGTACATTATTGATTTTTTTATTAGGAAACGTATTATTATTATACTTTATTTATAAAGCGCCAACATATTCCACAGCGCTGTCCATGGGTACAATTCATTTAGATAAAACAATGCTATAAAACTTTTAAGAGACAAGACAAACATTTACAAACACATATAGAAGGAATTAAGGACCATATTCCTGTGGGAATTTACAATCTAGAAGGATAGGAGATTGAGAAGCTGGAGGTGAGGACTGCAAGATTGAGAAAGATTTTAATGAGGAAAGTGAAATTAATT